>NW_019392795.1:0-20000 GCF_000648675.2 Cimex lectularius
AAAGAGGTATTTTAATCGTGTTTAATTAAAATATTATATATTAATTTTATTATATTATTATTTTTTATAGGTTCATATCAGAATAGCTTCTCCTCCGCTACGCTACCCTTGCTTCATGGGTATCAATATACCGACAATCAAGGAGTTAATCGCAGACAAATTGAAAAGTACAAAACTTGCAGAACATGTCAGTGAGTAACTCACCTCCTATTATAATTAATAAAATTTTAATATTCAACTTTTTTTCAGGTGCTGACAGTTTAATGTATCTTTCAGTCGAAGGATTAAGGACAGCTGTCAGATGTCAAATTAAAGAAAAAGACCCCGATAAAATAGGCCACTGCACAGCTTGCCTTACTGGTGAATATCCAGTGCCTTTAGAATGGTGAAAGTTATGAAATATCAAAGTTGGTGATTTTGTTACCTTTTCCCAGTTGTTTTTACTTCTATAAATTGAAACAAAACTGGGTAAATTCCTATAAAGAATACTCATTTATGTTAGAGAGGTGATGTTTTAATGACAATATTGTTAGGATAGTGCAATAAAAAAAGTGTAGATGTATAATTGACAAGATGTTGAAGTAAACACACAAATTAATTTTACATAATTTTTTATCAATTAAATTCTAATTGAAATGCTCAAACATAAATCACGATTTTTGTATAAGGCTTATTAATTTATTTAAAACTAATTTATTGTTAGCCAATATCACGATGAGCATGAGTCGATTTGATGTAATAGTTTAATATAAGCTAATTTGTTAAATATTTGTATAATACATGTAATGAAAATGTGAAACAAATAAAGTGTAAAAAATGTTTGTTGTTTAGTGACCAGTTGTTCAATAATTTGGTGAGTAGTGAGGAGAGGTGAGGAATGAAGTATTTTAGAAAAACGACTTTTTCATTTTTTTGTCAATTTGGGTCTTCAGGGCCAGGGTGAATTACAAAACATATGTCGATTGGAAAAAATAATTACACAATACAAAGTAAATAATATAACATTTGAACCAGATATTTTATAATCTCCACACTTTATGCAAATGGTCGATAATGACCAAATTACGTCTTCATCACATTGATATAAAAATCTGTCTGACTCATATTTGCACTCTAGCAATACTGGGTTTGAATCCCGGCATAGCCCATAGAATTAAATTGAGAATAATATAAATAAAAATATAAAGTGGTTTGACCCCTCTTCCACACCGCATGGGTAATTGGACTTTAAACCCAATCATTAAATTCACTAATTTTGTGGTCCGCTTGACCAATTAATATATTACAATTAATTAAGGTTTTCAGTTGAGATAAAAAAGTCAATGGCACGAGCGGGATTCGAACGCCGCTGCTCTACCACTTGAGCTATTGTGACCTCGATCTCCTCTGACACCAACTTCCCATCTCAACCCCACCTTTTGAATTTTCCCTCCTTTTTGCCATTTTTCAAAACTTCACTTTAAACCCAATGATGACTGGAATTTCAACAAAAGGGCACAACTGAAAACAAAACATTTTACAAAATGATAAAGCATACATGATACATATTTTACTAGTACATGATATTAAGGTTTTCCTTAATGATAAATTTGATTGGTCAACTCATTCCATAATTTTTGTCTTATAAATTAAACATTTTTTTTCATTCAAATAATTTGTCTAGGCTTTAAATCAATCTGATTTGTTTTTAACTATAACTTATGCAATAGTTTATTCTATTTTTTTCTGAATGTTTCTGAAACTTATTGTAATGTTTTATTTATTTTGTTCTTGGAGGAACATTGATCCAGAAAATATTAATAAAACATTAAACAAATAAACCATTCATTTCTGTCACTTGTATAGTGGAATAAATCGCCCTAATTAAAACAAATGCCTTCATAAGTGATATGTAATTGTTTTTTCTTCTTTGCTTCAAAATTCTTCCTTATTGACCAGGTTGAGTAATTCATTTCCACTTTCATATTCTGTGCTCTTGTAGAATTGGTTCGAACTATATTAAATTTTGAACAATTGACTTGACAGAAGACACCAATTTCTCGTTATGAAGAAATTATGCTGAAAGAAAATATTTCATTAAAATTTTAGTAAACCTTTACTTACCTAGCTAATAATCATTTAGAATCTTGCTAATATGCTAATATAATTTATTTGAATATGTAGTGAATAATGTAAGCCAAAATAGGATTTCTACCCATTTCCAAGTAGAAAATATATGCAAAGAAAAAAAATGGTTTGTAAGAAAATTAAACAAAACACCAGAAAATAATTTCATGATTGAGTAAATTTAATTAAAAAATTATTATCTGGCTTTGCCCTTAGTAATGCATCAAGAGCATAATAGTCTGTGAATAATCAATCATGTTTTGGGGTAATGGAAACAACCTTATTCTAATATGTAACTTCATTATAACCTTGTATTATATAATTTAGTTTATAAATTATTTAATTAAATATTTTCATGCTGTGCCCTGAATGTGAATATGAATGTCTTAATTGTTAGGTTTTTTTTCCCCAAGTCCACAAACATTATCAGATCGGCAACTGTAGCTAATTAAATCAAATGCTACAGGTTACAATCTTATTCCTATTAATACGATTATAATTATTTTTCCCTTCCTTTTATCTTAAAATACGTAACCCTCATTTCAAACTTCTCTCTCACCTCATCCTGTTTTCTTTCACCCTGGCAGGAAGCACTAATCCTGCAGATCCAGTCATCTGAGTTTTTAAAAACGATATGAATTTTCCTGACATGAATTCTTTTTATATTCCCCGTTTCCTTGTATTTTCTTTTTCCTTCTATTTGTCTTTCTTAATTTGATTTCATCATTCAATTATAAATAATTAATACTTAAATAATTTATTATTGTCATGTGTTTTGCATATTTTATTATTATTATTTTACTATGATTATAAAACTAAATTTATTTCTAAATGTGTACATGTAAGGGGCTTAACATTTGTACCTATAAATAAAATAAATGTTCTATCTGTGTATAAAATATTACACCTTTTATATATTACTAGCTTTCTATATTTCTAATGTGATACAGCGGGCTAGTATGACTATAATACGTCTCGTTTCTCAAATTCTTATCTTCTTCAGTACACTTTGGTCTACACTTGGTAAAAAATTGTCCATCTGATCCCCTTACGGATGGAATTTCAGAATATCCTTTCTTAGCACCTATCCATGTCATTATAGGAATGCACTATCGAAATTTCAACCCTTTACATCCAGTGGTTTGGTCTGTACGTTGTCTGTCAGTCAGTCACGGAACTGTTTTTTATATACAGAAGACAATATGTTAATTGTTATTAGTCTTGGAAAAATATTTTTACATTATTGTGCTGTCTGCATTTAATAACCGTTAAATACATTACGAAACGTAAGCTATTGTTAGGAATAGTAATAATAAAATGAAATGAAATCTTTTCGTGTCAGACAGGGTTTTTTTAAATTTTAGCGCTATTATTACACTAAATTTTTTTTGGCAGTTATGTGGCAATATTTCAATAGAGATAGTTATTTATTAACACACGTTAATTGTTTAAAGTTTAAAATTAAAGATTCGATCAGTTTGCTAATTTATTAATAATGGTATTCCTTAAATACTTCTTAGTGCAGTAATAGTGTGATACTGTGATCAAGTTGACATTGGCTCAGCTGTCCCTTTTGGTCGAGGTGTTCGTTTCTCGCGTGCCATTGAGGCAGATTATTTGCTATTACAATGGTAAGTAAATTGCAAGTTGTCCAACTAAATTGAAGTACGATTAATTATTTGTTTATTGGTTCGATCGGTTTTGGTTATTTCGTGCGGATTGCCCTGATTCCACTGGATTTAATTCTTGTCGCGGGGCTCGTGCGACGTGTTATTTCTTGGTTATCCGCACCACTACCTTCTCGCGCTCCTTACACCGTTGAACTTTTTTTCTCTCGAAAGTAATTTTATTTATATCGTACACTAGGGTTTCGTCAAGGTAGTCAAGAACAAGCAGTACTTTAAAAGGTTCCAAGTCAAGTTCAAGAGGCGTCGTGAGGGTAAAACCGACTACTATGCCAGGAAGCGACTTATCGTCCAGGACAAGAATAAGTACAACACCCCTAAGTACCGACTCATCGTTCGGTTTTCCAACAAGAATATCACCTGCCAGGTATTTATTACTGTGATTTAACGATTGAATGATTTAGAACTGTATGTTAATGGCTGACCCTTGTACGTTCCAGGTTGCGTACAGCAGGATCGAAGGGGACAAGATAGTCTGCGCTGCGTACAGTAAGGAATTGCCCCAGTACGGTATCAAAGTTGGTCTCACCAACTACGCTGCGTCATACTGCACTGGTCTTCTCCTTGCAAGAAGGGTAATTTAAATTTTATTTGACTTTATTACATCTGGTTTGAAAATGTATTAGCCTACATCACTATGGTTTATGTGGTTTCAGTCTTTTCCATCATTGAATGATCATTTAGATGCATTTGAACATTTCATCTCACAATTAGGGCTTATGTTTGTTATTTTGAAAATTAAAAAAAGAAAAAAGAAAGAAAGAAAGCTAATTTTATTTAATGAATACAAAACTATAACATATTTAATGCAAAAAAGTTTTATAATAAAACTTTTTTTTGGCCGTTTCCTATAATTGGTCTGCCTTTCCTGGCACATTCATGAAAATGGCCAGATGCTGGAACAGTGAGGGTAGGCAGACCAAAATGCTCTGAAACGACCAATGAACAGGTTCATTGCCCTTGAACGACAACCGAAACTCACAAATCGATGAAAATGTGGATACTAGGAAGTGGGGTGTGCTCTCCAGGCACCACAGTCTTCTGGCTTATCGTACCTTCCTAGTTCTCTAGTTCAGTGTGATCGACTCAATCCTCATAAGTATTAGGTTATTGACTGTTGCTGGTACAATTTCATTCCCTAGGTTTTTTCTGTATGTTAGGTTATGTCTTATAATGAGCCATTGCTTTGCCTTCGAAGATGATGTAAGTGACTGTTTCTTCCTCCTCATTACATAATCTGCAAATGGGATCATAATTATATATGTCCATATTGTGTAAATGTTTTCTCAGTTGCCAGTGACCAGTTAATAGTAATCCTACCACTCTGAATCTGGCCCTCTACAACTGTAGCAGTAAGTTTGCCAGACTTGGTGAGGGTTTTTTTTTTTTTTTTTTTTTTTTTTGCTGCATTGACCTTTTGTCTTCAGCCATGTTTGTTATTATTATTATTATTTTTTAATTTGTTCTCTATAAATTATTTATAAACTGCAACGAGTTCGTTTGACAAAATCGACCAGAGCCCGATAAATATCGAAGTCTTCTGTACATATTAAGAATTTATAATTATAAGGTTTTGCTATTTCGCACTGGTCTATCTCACCGAACATAGTCTTCCTTTCTTCATCATATTTTTTGCAATGCCATACTNCATCGATCGTAAAAGAAGCGTCAAGTTCAAACTTCCTTCTTCTCGTAACAGGCATTATATAGGATTTGGTTCTTGATATTTTCATATTCTTTCTCCTGGCCCAATCTGTGAATTTTGTAATGCTATCTTCCAGGCTGAGTCTACATGATGCGATATTTTCTCCTTCTGAATAGATACAGATATCATCAGCTAACTGGACTATTTTTGTTTTCTCATTCAGAATTTAGTCAACATCACTAATGTATAGTGCGAATAGATTTGGACTTAGGATATCCCCCTGGGGTAATTGGTCCAAAGAGTTTCTTCCCTACTTTTACGGTTATTTAACGGTTTTAGCATAAGTTTACAGTGACTAGCACCGCTAGAGTTTATCCACTTCTTTTGTTTTATTTAGATCCATTCTGTGTTGGAGGAATTCTTAATTTGTTTTTGTTATCCCAAGTATAGGTTCAGTGACCTTTGTATGGTCTCGTGCAGATCCTCCTTCGGTTAGTGTGTTTGCTTTTTCATAACCCAAAATTCCTTTGTGCCCGGGCACCTAAGATATCAGGTTGTTGTTTCCCCAAGTTTTGGGGCCATTTGTGTTCCATATCGTTATTTCTGATGCTCTTCTTAGTTCTTCCTTTCCTTTGTAGTCTGTTTTGACTATATAGGATGTAAAGAATGTTTCGGGATCATGTAGTTAGTCCCTATTTCTAAGGGGGTGTATGATTTTGTTAGTTATGGTTGCGGGCCCAAATTGTTTAGTTCTCATCCAATTTGATATCTCAAAAATTAAATTTTGAACCTTTCTCAGAAAGCAGGAATTAGTAGGTCTGTATGACTTGTACTTACATATTTACATGGTAATGCAGGCCTTTATTGATAGCTGTGCTGAATTGATTAATAGATTTGTTATGGGAGCTTTAGTCATCTTCAGACTAAGTGGTTTGGTTGATAAGTTACCTAGTTGGCTAAACCAGATTACTGCCTTGTGAAGGCTTTTCTCGACTGGTTTCACACCATGCCACTTGTGGAATGAAATTTTCCTAGTAGGAAGTCTGTATGGGGTTAGGATCAACCTGTCAAAAAAAAAAAAAAAGATTCATCCTTTGTTACAAAATCAGGAAACACACATTTTCACTACTGCCATGCCACTTCCTTTCACCTCTTTTCTCCTTTTAATTTGTAACCTTGTATTGATTCAACCAGCAGCTTGCTTTGCTTGTCACTCGCCTGAGGCAATGTGAATGCATGTGCATGTGAAGTGGTTCGGCCGGCTCCTTGACACCTGTTTGTCCAACAAGTTGAATCAACTAACCCCCTTCTTTTGGCCTTAATTGATTTTAATCTGGAATGGGACCCACAATACATACCATTCTGTTGCTATCAAAAATGCTGTAACTTTTGAACTGCTGGACCGATTTATTAAAGAAATAGGGCAAAGGATAAGGAACAATACATGGGGACTGGTGTAAAAAAGATGGCAGTATTCCGAAGAAAAGATTGTGTTAGCCATGGTAAATACGTTAACGGGTTAAAATCACGTCGGCCAAGTTGACAAGTATTTCAGTTATCATTTTTGTGATTTATAAAAAAAAATCTAAAGCATTCAGAAAGCCAAAACTTTTAGGGGAAAAAATATTTTCTGAATTTCACAAAAATTTGAATTTGGAAGTTTTTGGGGGTGTAAAAAACTAATATCAACTTTGTTTCTTCCTAAACAAATAGCAGAAAACTAAATTGATATTCATTTAATTGGTCACATCTGTAGCCTCATTTATAAGGGAATAACAAATTTTAAATGTGACCTAAATATATAATTTGTAAGTTTTTCTCTCAAAATCATTTCTATTTGTCGAACAGCTTCTGCAAAAGTTGAAACTCGACAAGCTGTACAAAGGTTGCACAGAGGTTAACGGTGATGAATACAATGTCGAGTACTCTGGTGAAGGCCCAGGTGCTTTCCGATGTTACTTGGATGCTGGCCTTATGAAAACTAGTGCTGGCGCTAGGGTCTTTGGAGCTCTTAAGGGTGCTGTCGATGGAGGACTCAACATCCCTCACACGTAAGCTCATACCGTAAAGTAATATATATTTAAACTAATCCATGCCGTTAACTTTAGCACAAAGAGGTTTCCTGGATTTGACGCAGAGTCGAAAGAATTCAATGCCGAAGTTCATCGCAAACACATCTTTGGAATCCATGTATCTGACTACATGAAGCAACTCCAGGAAGAAGACGAGGAAGCGTACAAAAGACAGTTCTCGCAGTATATAAAACACAATATTTCTCCTGATTCAGTATGTCCCTATATTTTACATTTATATAATAAATAGATTTTTTAAAATAAATTTTTATCTAGATTGAAGAGCTTTACAAAAAAGCTCACGCTCTTATTCGTGCTGATCCTGAGAAGAAGAAGGTTGAAAAGAAACAACCTGTCACCAAGAAGAGATGGAACAGAGCTAAATTGTCATTGGCCGAGAGGAAGAACTCCATCGCCCAAAAGAAAGCTTCTTTCCTCAAGAAGATCGAGGGAGAAAAGGAGGCTTAAATAAATTGGCTTTTAAGATTTTTAATAAACAAGATGTTTCTTTATTATTATCGTTGTTTAATATGGTTTTCAACCCTTTTTATTATCAGTACTAGAAAAACTTAGACTGAGCTTTACCTTTAACCTTCTAATGCTTGCACAATGTACCACTGTGGTAAAATGCTTTAGACTTGAAAATAATGATAACCAATGTTCCTTCTAGATGCCAGGTGATGTACAAAAATAACACTTTTCAGCCAACCAAACTCTCTTAGAATGTTAGACAAATTCATTTCGAGCAGCCATCAGTGACTGCTACATATATATTCATCCTCTGCCAAAAAGTGCTTTTTAATTTTTTTTTTTTTTTTCATCCTGGATTACGATTGATTCAATCAGTTTTTTGGTATGTATTACATTTACAATTGATTTTATCTATTTAAAAAATCAAAATAACTTGCATGCATTGTTTTTGTTAGTTTACAACTATGAAGCATAGTTGAGAGATCCAGAGAAAGCTGTTAAAACTTTTGTTTGTGCCCATAGTTTTTCTTCTGGATTTGTTTGGTGAGTTGTATTCACTGATATTTTTCATTTCATTATTTTTTAAAATAATTTTTATTTTATTACCTTGTGATTTAAGGTTCAATTAATTTATTATTTAATTTTGCTTTATTGTTTTCAACACAATGAACTAACATACATAACCATAAACAGTATTACTATATGTATTAACCAGTTTACAACGTCCGTTTACAAAAAATGATGGACAAAAAATTGATCATGGAACAGTTACTGGTAACAATTTTACAGGTGTTATCTGTTAAGTTTTTGTTAGTGAAATCTTGTTTAGAAATATTTTGGAAGCTAACAAAGTTATGAACAAAAAAATAGTGATGTTCACTTAATATTAAATTTTATAGATTTGCAATCATTTTGGTCTGTTCTGCCTCATCCTTACAGGTGGGTATGGTCAGAAAGCAAAACCATACCATGCTGTTGATGGTCTTGTTATTGACCAAAATAGCAAGGATGAGCAGACCAAAATGACTAGACTACAGGTTTATAATCCCATAAGGTGGCGTTCTAAAGATGAAATTCACAATTTTCAATTGAATTTTTTTAAACAAATCTGGAATAAAGAGGAGAGGCAGATGCACCTGAAATTGAAATAACTACCAATTAATTGTTTTGGATGTTTATCGACCTATAATCCAGAAGAAAAACTGGGCTCAAAGAAAAGTTTTAACAGCTTTCTTTGGATCTCTCAACTATGCTTAATGGTTGTAAACTATCAAAAACAATGCATGCAAGTTATTTTGGTTTTTTAAATTAAAGTTAAAATTAATTGTAAATGTAATACATACCAAAAAACTGATTGAATCAATCGCAATCCAGGATGAAAAAAAAAAATTAAAAGACTTTGGCAGAGGATGAATATATCGAAATTAAATTTGGGTGATGAGATCTTTAGAGGTCATATGATACCTACAATATTTAATTGTAATCTACTTATTGAAAATAAGCTGATTGCATTAATTGAAAATCACTCAAATGGCAGGGAGCCAACTAAAAATGCAAATCAGAACAACTCATAAGCCTAGACTAGCTAACCTTAATTATATTTGATAATTATGGACAAAAAATGGGTTACCGCAACTCCCTAAACAAACTGCAATCACCTATAAAGATGTTACAATTTTTTTTGCTTTATTTATAACTGACAAATTTTTTGATAACTGTAATTTGATTATAGTGGAATGAGGTATAAGATAGTTGTGAAAGTGGTTTAAATGCACTGGGCAGACTGAATTAAAAAAGGATTAAGGTAGATCGCCGTTCTGATCTGCATCAGTACTCATGGCTTTTAACAAGATCCCAAAGCTTTTCAAGTACACCTGTGTGTATCCTTTTTTCCTTGCTTTTCTTCTCCCAGAAGTAGGAATATATGCCTTCGCACTAAGAGAGGACGCTCTCTGCTGTCTCTTCTTCTTGGCAATATCTGCACAGGTTTGTTTCTGCCACTATGAGTATATGATATAGGAGTGTGCAGTGTCCAGTTACTATTATTCTAGTCCTAACACGTCCTAGATTTAGCAGTTCTACTGTGCGTTTCTGTGATGGTACTTTGGTGTACTTTTCACATGCCTCTGTCTTGGTTGATTGATTTTTTGATTGCAATACTTTTTATTTTGGCTGATGCCGTGCCTGTCTCAGGCTACTCGTTGATCGGAGGACTTATTTATCCGTTGTCTGATGGATCGACGTTTTTGGTAGTTTGATATGCCACAAAGCCAATAGGTGTCCTTGTCGAACTTTACTTAGCCAACTTCTTGGACGTGTTGGTAGGTCTTGGGATATGTGTAGTTTTTATCCAACTAGGGCATTTCTTTGTATTTTTAGTTCCTACAACCTGGACATAGTCGGCAACACCGGGGCCCATCAAGCCTCATTTACAACCCTCCAGTACAAATTGATGTTAGATTTAGCAAAGGTTCGATTTAATCAATATCAGAAAAAAACCCTGCGATTATTGTAATTTTTGGCTATAACTTTATTGGCGAAACAATTTGAACGATTAAACAGTAATAACATGATATTGGTTGACACGGCATGCCTGCGAATTTTATACATATTCAATTTGTATATTATATGTACGGTTGTATCTTTTCTGGACGAAATTTAACAGCATGTACAAAAAGAAAGGGTCTTTGTTATAATGGGAAATACATAAAACAAATTAATTGCCTAGAAAATTTATAAGCAGGACAATTGTGTGGCTGAATTAACTAGCAAAGACGGTCGAACTGAAAATTAAAGTAAATCTGTAAGCTAAAGGTGGAGAAAAACAATCTGAAAATGATTCATATATAAATTTCATTTTTGAATATTTTACCGAATGCGATTTTACAGCCTTTTCTTTGTAGGACCCGCGCGCACCAAGAGTGTAAGGGGGAAGCTGATGAATAATGTAAGAAAAATTCTGCATGGTATTGCAGGCGTAGCGTAATTACTAAATTATATGTCTATTAAGATCTTACCCCGAGGCCTTCGCGGCAGAAGTCACGTAACATTTCAAACATGAGTGCTTTTTTTCCAACTCGAAAGAATCATGATCAAACTGATGAGCATAGTGACCAATGAAATACCGGAAAAAGTATGATTTTCCGCAGCCAGCCTTTTTATTTCTGGGTATCATTAAGGTGGAACCTAGAAAACTTCAATAGTCAGGAAATTTGGTTTTCAATTCAATTTTTAATTTCATCGTATGAAAAGTGTTTTTGTTTTATCGACTTAAACGGATCTGTTTGAAGTTTGAAGGCGCTATGGTGCGAATATGGCTGGTCGGTGGGTGCAAAAGAACGGACGAAATACGTGGGATTGACCTGCTGAAAACAGTATTTGAAATAATTGACCGTCTCGTTCCTGTTGGATCCCACCAAATGGTAAGCGGGTTCGTTAACCGCTTTTGGCCGTCCTTTTGGCTTTACCGACTATCTCTGCCTGGAGTTTTGTACAAAACCAAAATTTTTATTCAGTTAACTTCATTGGTTTCCATTTTGTAACAGACAAAACCGATGAAAGTTTGAGAAGATAAAGTTTACATAATTTTTCTTCCGAGGTGAGAAAAAGTACGATTTTCTAAATTTTTCCCTTTCAGCCAACTCCCCCCATAAAGGGTCTTCATCTTTAGACCTTTTCTGCTGAAAAACTTACTTATTTACTATTGTACTGAAAGATTTTTACCGACAGTTACAACAGCAATACAGCGTTTAAAAAAAATCTGTTTCCATTACACTTTCCAACCCTTTGTGGCACTGTGGTTGAAGTTAATTGGTGGAAATTCATTTCAATTTCGTAACGTTCCTCCAACGAACACTTTTAACTGGAAAATCCGACTAGGCTCGTCGTAAAAACTTTTCTCAAATCTTACAAAAGCGACTTCCTAGTTTTTCTCCACCGCTTGACGCCGTCATGCTTCAGGTCCTGGAAAGACTTCCTTATTTTTTTTTCTGTCTGATTGACAATTGGGTATTTACAAGGTGATACATACCTCTTAGGGAAATTATTTCACTGTCGATAATGGCCTCAAGGCTGCACAATCTATCGTGCTTTGGCACATAGTTACATTTGGCTCGAATCGCTTCACTGAGTTGTTTCATAATAGGTTTTGATAAAGTATATTTTTTACCCAACAAGGAATTGTTTTGTACCTGGTGCGAGAAAAAGATATATAAAGTCTTTTGGTGTATTTTATCTGTTCGTATTTATAGGCCATTAATCAACGTTTTTATTTCCTAAAACCATCCATGAAGTCTTATCAAATCAGAACTTCACGCAAAATTCTGGTGTTATATGGTCTAATAATAGGAACAAGTATATATGTAGTTATAAAAGTCCACGCATAATAATAATACTGTAAACAAAAACGGCTTAGATTTCAAGTCCTGTAAAAGTAACTATTGAACCCTAACTGTTGTTCAAAAAATCATCAATTAAATATAAGGAAGGGTTGAACGAGATTCAATCAAATAAATTATTTATCCTTGTACTGACGCACAACTTCAAAGAGAAAAAGAAAAGAAAGTGAAATTTCCTATGTAAAATCGTCTGTTGATGTAATTCTAAGAAAATGCTTGTTTAAACAATCTCTTATTGACTCGTTGACGTAGCCAAACAATCACACTATCAAGAAAACGTTTAAGGAAATTAAATCTTTAAAAAAATAAACATATTAATATTTGCTAAACATTTGATTAGAACAACATATAGCCGTTGGAACCATTTGCATCTTCACTGACATCCAAGAATTTCGTAGAAACTGATTAATTTTTGTAATGGAGGACAGATGTTAAATTTTCTGTCAGGCACTACTTGGCAGTACAAAATACCTACACTTGAAATGAATTACTGATTACTCGAAAGACTCTAATTTGGATTTTTTTTTGTTAATCTTTTGTTAATAGTTCTTGTACCAAAATTTGACTAAGCATCAAAAATGCCTCTTTTAGTGAATATTGAAAGGCTATTGAATTCAAAATCGGCCCATTTAGAAAAGTCTTGGACTATAATGAGTCGAGGAAGTCTATTTTATTAACCAGTTCTAAGCAAATACTTCCGACATGGGTAGAAAGTGTGCCGATGTTATTTGCCGAGTAATGTAAATTAGAAAAATTGTCCGCACCGGTTTGGAAAAAAAGTTATGTATGAGTCAGAAGCCAAAAGCAAATGTGAACTTTGAGTATGCCCTCTGATGACCTGTTCAAACAGAAGTGACAGTTGTTAAGTAAAAGAAAATACTTTTGGGCCGATAGATGGTACAATTTTTTTATTCTAAAGTTGATCTACAAAGGGGTTTGAAACTATAACGCTTATGAATACTTTTGTCGTACGTTTCTGTAGTATCTTTGAGTTCAGCGATTCTCTGATTTCGTAGCCTGCAGGTCGTCAACATAGGCAACATGGAAAACAGGGTTTAAAAATCATTGTTATGTCATAGACGATCGTGAGAGGTTAGTGTACACAACATACATTTTTAAATAAATAATTCCGCTCTGATTTCTGCAGTATGGATTGAGAATGGACAACTATGATTAAAAAAACACAATGATGTTAAACAAATTTTGGACAGTTGAAGTTACTGTTTAAACCGTTGTTCTAATCAAATACTACAAATGGTGTACAGTCTGTTTAGGTTCTGAATTTTCCTTGAATTTCCAAACCTTCTGGTGCTCAACATTGATGCGCATCTATGATTATAAACCGAAAGAGAAAATCATGGTTACAAACTATGCTATAAAAGAAGACATATGGAGTTAAGGTTGGAGTTGAAACCTTCCATTTCCGACCAAATACTTTTGTAGTAAGTTTTTATAGGATGTTTGAGTTCTGGAACAATTTGATTCAAACATGCTGCTCGCCACTATTTAGAACTTAGCTTGTAAACCATATTGGTGCTACAAAACGAATCACGGGTCGTATAGGTTAGGTGTTAACCTCAAAAACATCTAATCGTTTTGTAAAATCTGTTTTGGATGGCCTATCCTCAACATTGTCAATCTGTAAAGGATTGTGGTTTCATAAAACAAGCCTTGGACTTGTGGTTAGTGTAAGGACCGTGTATTTCTAAGCAAATAATTGTGATGTGCTCTAAATTGGCAATTAGCCGAAATATTGTTAAAACAAATTTATTTGAAAAACGAGTGTTGTGTAACAAGCAGTTCTAGTTGTTGAATCAACGTTGCTCAGCAACAATTTACCATATAGCCACGCAGTATCTAGGTTTACACATTCTTCCTTAAAATATGGTTATTAAGTGAATTTCTGTTAAAATAGTTGAGCTCTTTTGGTATTGTCATTGGTTCTATGCCTAGAGTCATCCTTATGAGAATGTTGTTCGAAATATCTATTTGCCTTTTTCTTTACGTGAAATTTAAAAATAGAGGCAATTAGGGTGCCACGAATGAAATTAAAGCCGTTGCGAAAGGTCTTGGATCGTTGAGGATTGGTGTTTGGAAGACTATTAACCGTTCTAAGCAAATGCTTCCGCCGCGGTTTAGAAAGTACTCTTAAGCTTGTTTTTTTTCTTGAATGTAAAGCAGAAAAAGAAATATACCAGTCCAAAATGATGATTACACAGCATACTGCTCATTGTATCCCGAATGGGATTTCCGGACGCTTAAGACAGTTTCAGGTCACCTCTGTCCTTGAGTCATACGTCTTCTGAAGTCATATTACGTAGAAATGACCTGGAAAAACCCACCTCCAAAGAGGAAAAAGTAGAAACATACTTATGGATATTTTATCCTTATTAGACGAAACCAACCCAAAGAAAATCGTTTTAGTCTGACCTTCTACAGTGCAAGACTCGAACAGATTATACCGTCAGAGATGTACTGCTTATCAAATGCTTTTTTTCAAGGTTATTGAAAGACGAATTAAGAATAGTTGTGGATATTGCGATTGCTAAGTATAAGTCTGAACGTTGACAGTCCATATGAGTCATGGGAAAGTGAATCATAAAAATGTAAAATATTTTTAGATCATCCATGATAATAAAATTTAAGTTCTAGAAACGTCAAAGCTTCAAATATCTAATTTTTTGTTCTCGGTTGAATATACACGAGAATTCTCGCGAAAGGGCCGATTCTGTTCTGACTTTTCCCCTTGGAAGCTCTGACCAATTTCAATCTGTTTTTATTGCTTGTTAAAGTGCTTTCTCCGGCAAGCAAGGATGAGATTGTGCGAGTGGGTGAAAGGGTTGAGGAACTAGAAACATATCATTACAACGGGTAATTGTCCAGTGATCTTGCTCTGCTCGCCCTTGCCCGCGGACGTGTTCTTTCAACGGCGTATCTGTGAATCCATTTCGATATTCGGGGTAGTCGGAAGTTTGTCGTACTTATAAAATATTTGGAAATTACTGCTGCCAGGAAGAAACAGCGAGAAAAAACCTTCATCACCTATATGCATTGCCGGCTGGACGAAAGCTGTTCCAAACCTTTATCGATTTTCGAAAAATAACTCTTTAGCAAAGTTTGCAAAAAAAAAAAGGGTAGATTGCTTTTATTGATAATATATTAAAAAGAAAGGGTTACTCTAGTCAGAGCGTATATTTCGCATTTTTTCTATTATCAATTTTATGGTAATGATATACGATGACCTTTTTTTTTAAACGTATGCTATTTATGTTTAAATATCAATATATTTTATTTAACAAATTTCTTGCATTCTTAATAAATGAATGAGAAAGTATTAAAAATAGTATTTTTCTTTGGTATTTTTAGGTATTTAGGTATATCGCCCTGCCTTTATGATTGAATAATGATGTGTAGGTCACAACCAATAAGAAATGAGTACACAACAATAAACAAATACAGAACAGTAAAAAAATTCTAGTAATTTGTTTAAATCCTATTCAAAACAGAAGTACACGTAACTAATAATTAAAAAGTACAATAATATTTTACTAACGTACTATTTTAGTAACTAACTGAAAAGTAAAAAAAAAAAAAAATTCCAGTGTACAAAATACAAAGAAAACAAGGATGAATTTCATTGTTGTTTGTCATTGAAAAAGACAAATAAAACCTTAATAGTTTAATTAGCCAAAGGGTGTATATAAAGAAAGCAACGTTCTTTTTATCAGATAGAAGGCCTGCTTTGCAGAAGTACACGGCATCTTAAGGCTAAGCTGGTCAGTTTCTCTGACTGAAGGTTAGTGGAGACTTCAATGAATGACTTTAAATTTCTGAATAACGACTAACAAATGACCATCATTAACATTAATGAGCGTAATTCGCCCCTTGAGTTACACAAAGAATATCTCCGATTCCTTATGTTGCAACATTTTTACAACTGATTTATTACTTCCTATGTTGATTTATATATATATGATTTTTTGAAACAGGAAGCTTTGATTATTTGCGATCAAGTTCCAAAGTTATATTTAAGTTTTAAAATAGGGGTTAGAATACAAGTACCGTGATAGCTTATACCCAAGTTTATCTATAGAAATGTGAAATTAGATCAGGATGGGCATCAACGAATTTTTTCTTCAGTTAGGTTGGTTTCTATAAAAACGAACTTGAGACACAAGTATCGAGATGGCTTATACCCAGGTTTCTAAAAATGGATTATTTATAGGTGAACTTTATGATTAAACGTGAGTCGATATTTTCGCTTAGAAATATCGACATTGTAAACACCCGAATATGTGTAAATGGAAAAAGGATTAGAACGAGAATTGGCGATTTATTTTATCGGTGTATCTGGAGTGATAAAAGTTTTAGAGTCAAGTGTAGAACCCAAATATCGAGATGGCCAATAGCGGAGTTTCTGTAAATGGTTATCACTTATCAGTAATTTTTATATAATAATGCCCAGATCGATATCTCTTAATTATTGTGGAACCCAATGAGATGGCTTATATCAAAGTTTCTGTACATGGATTATTGACAAGTGACTGTTAATTATTAAAATATTAAAAAAATAATGTAAATTTAATGTTAGTTATTAAATATTAAAAAAACTCAAGTATTAAAATTAATAATAGCCCAGCCTTTGTAAATGGATCATTTGTTGCAACTCTTATGTCAGTATTTTTCAAATTATAATGCCCATTATTCAATTGATATGTCTTAATGATTGTGGAAGTCGAAATCGAGATGGCATATGCCAAAGTTTTTATAAAGGGATTGGAAAACTTGTATTACAACGATTTCTCTATTCAGTTGATGTACTCTTTAAAAACGAGTGGAACGCAAAGATGGTTAGTAATCAACTTTCTGCAAATGGATCGATAAACTTGTGCTTACAACGAGCGCATATGATTTATTTTATCAGTTTGTTGATGTACTAAACAAACTAATGTGGAACCCAAGTATCGAGATTTCTATCTCTATCGCTCCATCTTTCTTGTTTTCTCGATTTCACACAATCGTTCTGTCTTTCTATTTGGTTGTTTAAGATTTCTGTTTGTTTTTCCTAATTCTCAATCAAATATTTTTTTATTGTTCTTTTTCTTGGTTCTTTATTTAACCAATCTATCTTTATTTTCTCTTTCTTTATCTATCTTTATTTATTTGTATCATTATCCTTTCTCCCACTAACGCACTAATAATGCCCATTAAAAACTCTTAATATCGAAATCCTGATTGACATACCTTGGCATTTCTCAGTTTGTTACGGTATTTTTGAACCAAATAAGATGAATTACAATAGAAAATAATATTTGGTTTATATAACAGGATGCATCAAACAGTATTATGTTTATTTTGCACCATGCCCAAAAGGGGGGTTCTTCAAGGAGTTGAAGTTTTAAGGTTTGTTCTTTCTTATAAAGAGGTTTTCTTTTGAAAAACCTATTATCGATACACGAAACACCCTGCATATAGGATTGGCACATGGTCATGGTGACATATTTTCGCCCTGATTGACAATACCTTGGCATTTCTCAATTTGTTACGGTATTTTTGAACCAAATAAGATGAATTACAATAGACAATAATATTTGGTTAATCGTATAATATATATAGCCATAGCCAAGTATCGATATAAAAATACTCGAGTTTCTGTAAATCTCAATCGGATTTCTTTTATGAGTACGTTGAATTCTTCAGAAACGAGTGTGATCGAGATGGCTCAGCTTCAGTAGATGGATTATTTTTGGCTCAGTAACTATCAGAGAGGGATGTTTCTTGTCAGTTGTTCACAAACAATAATTGGCCAGTAAATCAATATCTCTTAATGATCGTGCAATTCAAGTATTGAGATGAAAATACCCAAACCTCTGTGAATGGAAAATGTTTGTAATATGACCTGCATAAACGTTCCTTTAATGAGCTTTTCCTTAAGGAACTCGTCGATGATTCTAGACGTATTGCAGACAAATCACTTAAGTTAATTTGTGTATTTTGGATCCGTAGTGTTGAACCCGAAATATCGAGAAAAAACACCCAAGTTTCTGTAAATGTTAAAACAGATTTGAATCTAATCTGAATAGCAAACATATTCTTTTTTGCCGTCGCATCTAAGAGAAACTAAATCAGAGATAGCTAGCTGACATTAAAAGAAATAAAACCTACCTAATATAGAAGCAAAACTATTTTTACAAAAAAGTATACTTAACAGTTAAATTTTTTTACTAATCTAATACTAGGTGTACTTTTAAATGAGCCAATTTTTATTTTGAACACATTACTGCAAACAAGACACTTAAGTAGATAAATTATCTTAATTATTCTGGTACAAGTCGAATGACATGTACGTGCGATTGTTGGAAACAAATGTCAAATTGAAAAGTACGTATGTAATTTATTTACTAGAAAATTTTAAACAGGATGACATCGTAGGAAATTGTCTTTTACCCGGTTTTATATGATACAATATTTGCAAAAACAACCTTAAAGATTAAACAACGATTTCCTTGTAAAAATAACTTATTATGCCTCGAGCAAGTTTTGTAGAAAGGGCTTGCCCGTTGAGAAAATTGTAAACGATTCCCCTGAGTTAGGCAAGTTTTAACTAGTTAAAACAAATGGGCCGTCTCATAAAATCAATTTGGGCAAAATATATCCCACAACCCCCGCATTCCTCTTCCTACAAGTCCAATAGAGATATCGCGCGTCTAGGAGGTTTTCACTGATTCGGATTTATTGACTCTGCTATATCTGAAAAGGGGTCATATCGTGTTTATCCATCTTTTCGTTTTAAACCCAGCCTGCTTGAAGAATTGACCGTAGTTGTATGAGTGCGAACATGAAAAATCATTGGATACAGCTACTTTTATGAATTCATGAGTGGAATTTTTGTAAGCTTAAATGTCTTAAATGTTGTAATTCCAAACAGTATTTTGCGTTTTAAAACCACACCCACAAAGAGTATTATCAAAGTAAACACTTCAATAGTGGTTTGAAGATCAAACAATTATTTTATTGCTAAATCACTTGTTGAATTAATTGTTCAACGATGAATCAGATTACACATGAACGGCTGGATTGAAGAAGGATGAGTGAAATCTGTATTGGAATCGTCACTATGAAAAAATAATTCAAAGTAATTGAAAAATAATAGTTAATTTGAGCAGTCATTAATCCTAAGTGGCTATACAGCGAGAAAGAACAAATTGACAATCTGTGTATTTTCTTAAGCAACGTGATCGCTTAGGATCACAATTGACGCAATAAAATTAATAAAAAATGCATCCAGAAACACAAAATATAATAATAAATTAAATACGAAATAATTCTAGTTAGTTAATTTTTATAAATCCATGGCTATGCTTTAAACACCGTCCTTCGATCTAATCCTTTATACACTTATCCTTTTCCTTTTTTTTCTAGTAAAATTGAGAGAAAAAAATTAAACCGGTTAGAAAATTATCTTCTATTTTAAACATAAAAGCAAAGAGAATAATCCGGAAAGTATGTTAAAGACTTGTAATAAAACTCTTCCATGATTATGGTTAGCGGTATTTTGTGGTGAAAACCCCCATTTCTTTGAAGAATGGGTGTTTTCTACAAGCGGAATTCTAACATCAACAAC